>NW_027509674.1:0-5412 GCF_048541705.1 Temnothorax americanus | reverse complement strand
AAAAAATCGGCGTTCTCCCCGGAGTTCTGAAAAAATTTCCAAAAGCCCCCAAAAAAAAAATTTTTTTTTTAAAAAAAATTTTTTTTTTTTTTATTTTTTTTAATGGGCTTTCTCCCGGGGGTTCTCCCAAACTTCCAAAGGCCCCCAAAAAATTTTTTTTTTTTTTTCCAAAATTTGGGGCAGTTCTCCCCGGGAAGGTTTTCTGAAAATTTTCCATTTTCCAAAAAATATTTTTTTTTTTTTTTTTAAAATGGGCGGGTTTTCCCCGGAAATTTTTTGCAAAATTTCCCCCCCCCAAAAAATTTTTTTTTTTTTTTTTTTTTAAATGGGCAGTTTCCCCCGGGGTTTTGCAAAATTTCTTAAGCCCCAAAAAATATTTTTTTTTTTTTTTTAATCGGCATTTTCCCGCCGGAGTTCTGAAAAATTTCCAATCTCAAAAATTTTTTTTTTTTTTTTTTTTTTTTAATCGGCTTTTTCTCCCCGGGATTTCTGAAAATTTCCTAAGTCCCAAAAAATTTTTTTTTTTTTTAAAAATTTGGGCATTTCCCTGGCCGGATTCGAAAAATTTCCCCAAGCCCCCAAAAATTTTTTTTTTTTTTTTTTTTTAAACGGCATTTTTTGCCGCAGTTCTCGAAAATTTTAAAATTTACAAAAAAATTTTTTTTTTTTTTTTTTAAATAGGCATTTCTCCCCGGATTTTTGATAAATTTCTTAATTCCCAAAAAATTTTTTTTTTTTTTTTTTTTAAAAAAAATTGGCAGTTTGGGCGGAGTTCTGCAAATTTCCTAAGCCCAAAAATTTTTTTTTTTTTTTTTTTAAAAATGGGGTTTCTCCCCGGATTCGGAAAAATTTCCTAAGCCCCAAAAATATATTATATAATTTTTTATTTTAAAAAAACGGCAGTACTCCCAAAATTTCTGAAAAATTTTTAATTCCCAAATTTTTTTTTTTTTTTTTTTTTTAAAAAATTCGGCGTTCTCGCGGGGGGGGTTTTCTGCAAAATTCCTGCCCAAAAAAAATATAATATAAGTTTTTTTTTAAAAAATCGGCAGTTCTCGCCGGGGGTTTGAAAATTTTTCCAAAACCCCCCCAAAAAAAAATTTTTTTTTTTTTTTCAAAAATGGGCCCTTTTTCTCCCCGGGGATTTTCTGAAAAATTTTTCCAAAAAGTCCCCAAAATTTTTTTTTTTTTTTTTTAAAAAACGGCGTTCTCCCGGGAATTCGGGAAAAATTTCCAAAGTCCCAAAAAAATTTTTTTTTTTTTTCAAAATCGACATTTTTTGCCGGAGTTCTGAAATTTTTCCCCAAAGCCCCCAAAAATATTTTTTTTTTTTTTTTTTAAAAATCGGCATTTTTCCCCGGGGTTTTGAAAAATTTTCTAAGCCCCAAAAAAATTTTTTTTTTTTTTAAAAAATGGGCCGTTCTCGGGGATTTTCTGCAAAATTTCCTAAGTCCCAAAAAATATTTTTTTTTTTTTTTTTTTTTTTTTAAATTGGGGTTTTTCCCCGGGGTTTTCCAAAATTTTTTAATTCCCAAAAAAAAAATTTATTTTTTTTTTTTTTTTTTTAAATGGCATTCCCTCCCAAGTTTGAAAAATTTTCCCAAAAGGGCCCCAAAAAAATTTTTTTTTTTTTTTTTAAAAATTTGTTTTTTTCGCCGGAGTTCTCCAAAATTTCCTAAGCCCCAAAAAATTTTTTTTTTTTTTTTTTAAAAATTTTTCGGCAGTTCTCGCGGGGGGTTCGGGAAAAATTTTCCCCAAGCCCCAAAAAAATATTTTTTTTTTTTTCAAAAATCGGCAGTTTCGCTGGGTTTTTTAAAAAATTTTTCCTAAGTCCCAAAAAAAAATAATATAATATTTTTTTTTTTTTCCAAAAATGGGCGTTTTTCCCCGGGTTTTTGAAAATTTCCTAAGCCCCAAAAAAAATTTTTTTTTTTTTTTTTTTTAAAAAAATCGGCATTTCTCGCAGGGGTTCTCCCAAATTTTCCAAAGCCCCCAAAAAAATTTTTTTTTTTTTTTTTAAAAATGGGCCCAATTTCTCCCCGGGGGGTTTAAAACTGAAATTTTTCCCAAGCCCAAAAAAAATTTTTTTTTTTTTTTTTTCCCAAAAAAAAAATTTGGGGCATTTCCTTTGCCGGAATTCGCAAACTTTCCTAAGCCCCAAAAAATTTTTTTTTTTTTTTCCAAAAATCGACAGTTCCGCCGGAGTTTTTGAAAATTTTTCCCAAAGCCCCCAAAAAAATATTTTTTTTCCTTTTTTTTTCAAAAACGGCAGTTTTCCCCGGGGAATTCTGAAAAAATTTTTATCCCAAAAAAAATTTTTTTTTTTTTTTTAAAAAATGGGCAGTTTTCCCCGGGGGTTTGCAAAATTTCCTAAGGCCCAAAAAAAATTTTTTTTTTTTTTTTTTTTTAAATGGCCATTTTCCCCCGGGTTTTGCAAAATTTCCTAAGTCCCAAAAAATTTTTTTTTTTTTTTTTTTTTTTTTTTTTTAATTGGGAGTTTTCCCGGGGGTTTTGAAAATTTTTTTAATTCCAAAAAAATTTTTTTTTTTTTTTTTTTTTTTTTATTTTTTCCCCGGGTTTTTGAAAATTTTCTTAATCCCAAAAAAAATTTTTTTTTTTTTTAAAAAATTTTGGCATTTCCGCCGGATTTTTCTGAAAATTTCCCAAGCCCCAAAAAATTTTTTTTTTTTTTTTTTTTTTTTTTAAATCGGCAATTTTCCCCGAAGTTTTCAAAAATTTCATAAGCCCCAAAAAAATTTTTTTTTTTTTTTTTTTTTAAACCCGCATTTTTCCCCGGTTTTTTTCAAAATTTCCTAAGCCCCCAAAAAAATTTTTTTTTTTTTTTTTTTTTTTTTTTAAATTGGCAGTTCTCGCCGGAGTTCTAAAAATTTCCTAGGAAAAAAAAATTTTTTTTTTTTTTTTTTTTAAAAAATGGCAATTTTTCCCCAAATTTTTCAAAAATTTCCAAAGCCCAAAAAAATTTTTTTTTTTTTTTTTTTTAAAAAAATGGGCAGTTCCCCGCCGGAATTGAAAATTTTTTCCCTTTTAAGCCCCAAAAAAAATTTTTTTTTTCTTTTTTTTTTTTTTTCCCCCATAGAGGAAGTTTGTAATGGGGGAAAAAATTTTTTTTTTGAGTTTTTGAGGGGAAATTTGGGTTTTAGAATGTTTTTAAAAATCAAAAATCATTTAGAAAAAAATTTCCCCGGAAAGTATTTTTGTATGGGGTGTTTTGGTTTTGTGTGGTACGGTTTTTGTACCCGCATCTACTTTTTACAATTTTTTAGTACCATTTTAAAATTTTTGGCACAAAAAATAGATTATTTAAAAATTTGGTCCCCCCAAATTTTTTAAAAGGGTCTCTCCGGGTAAAGTTTTAAAATTGCAATTTTTTTTTTTTTTTTGAAAAAGGGTGTTTTTACGCTCCGCTTTCTCAATATTTGAGATAGCGATTTATTTTTAATTTTTTTATGTTTTCCATTTTTTTTTCTCCCCCTATTTCATTAAATTCAAAAAATTTTTGTTTGATCAGATCCGTTTTTACACACATTTAAAAATTTGGGGAAGGGAATTTTGAAACATAAAACTTTAAAAAATTTGATCTGATAAACCCAAAATTTTAACCAATTAATATAAAAATGGGGTAGAAAAAAAGGGGAAAAATTTATAATAGAATTAAAAATAAATCGCTACTAAAATTTTTATAATTCGGGCTGTTTTTTTTTTTATCGTAAAGTTTGTTTTGGTTTTTTAATTTGGGGAAAAGGGTTTTTTTTAGTATTTTAGTGAATGTATATTTTATTACGCAGCCCCCAAAAAGAAAGTTAAGTGGGAAATCAAAACCCTTTTGCTAAAAAAGCTTCCTCAATGGGGAAACCCAAAACAAATAATACCGATAATTTTACCTAAAATAAAAAAAAAAATTGCAATTTGGGGAAATAGGGGGAAAGCAATGTGAAATTTTTAAACTTGCAAAATTTAAAAAAACTAAAAGGAAAAAGTGCAATTTTTTAAATTTTTTTAAAAAAATCGACAGTCCCCCGCCGGGTTTCTGCCAAAAATTCCTGCCCCCAAAAATATTTTTTTTTTTTTAAAAAATGTCTTTTTTTCCCCGAATTTTTCAAAATTTTCCAAATCCCAAAAAATTTTTTTTTTTTTTTTAAAAAATTGGCGTTTTTCCCCGGGATTTTGAAAAATTTTTTAAATCCCCAAAATTTTTTTTTTTTTTTTTTTTTTAAATCGGCAGTTTTTCCCCCGGGGGTTTAAAAAATTTTCCAAAAGGTCCCCAAAAAAATATTTTTTTTTTTTTTAAAAAAATGGGCCCGTTTTCCCCGGGAAGGAAAATTCTGAAAAATTTTTCCAAAGCCCCAAAAAAATTTTTTTTTTTTCCCCAAAAAATTTCGGCAGTTTCGGGGGGAAAGTTTGCAAAATTTTCCAAAAGCCCCCAAAAAATTTTTTTTTTTTTTTTTTTTTTTTTCGGCGGGTTCTCCCCGGGAGTTTTTGCAAAATTTTCTAAGTCCAAAAAATATATTTTTTTTCTTAAAAAATGGGCAGTTTCGCCGGGGGGGTTTGGCCAAAATTTTCAAGCCCCAAAAAAAATTTTTTTTTTTTTTTTTAAACCCGGCCCAGTTTTTCGCCGGGTCTGAAAAATTGCCATAGTACCAAAAAAAATTTTTTTTTTTTTTTTTTTTAAAAAAAATCGGCAGTTTCGCCGGAGGTTCTGAAAAATTTCCAAAGGCAAAAAAAATATTTAAATTTTTTTTTTTTAAAAAATTCGGCATTACTGCCAGGGGTTTCCCAAAATTTTTAAATTTCCCAAAATTTTTTTTTTTCATTTTTTTTTTTTTAAACGGAGTTCTCCCCCAAAATTTCTGAAAAAAATTTCCTAAAATCACAAAAAATATTTTTTTTTTAAAAAAAGGTCATTTTCCGGGCCGGAGTTCGGGAAAAATTTTCCAAAGCCCCCAAAAAAATATTTTTTTTTTTTTTAAAAAAAGGGGGGCAGTTTCGGGCCGGAGTTTTTGGGAAAATTTTCCTAAAGGGCCCAAAAAAATTTTTTTTTTTTTAAAAGCGGCAGTTCTCGGGAAAGTTCTGCAAAATTCCCAAAGGTCCCAAAACAAAAAATTTTTTTTTTTTTTTTTTAAATGGGCCCAGTTTTGGGCGGGGGTTCAAAAAAATTTTCCTAAGTCCCAAAAAAAAAATTTTTTTTTTTTTTTTTTTTTTTTAATTGGCAGTTTTCGCCGGGGGGTTTCTCCCAAAATTTCCAAAGGGCCCCAAAAAAAATTTTTTTTTTTGTTTTTTTAAAAAATTTGGGCAGTTTCCCCGGAGTTCTCCCAAAATTTTCCAAAATTCAAAAAAATTTTTTTTTTTTTTTTTTTTTTTTTTTAATGGGGGTTTTTCCGGGCCGGGAGTTGC
>NW_027509673.1:0-5423 GCF_048541705.1 Temnothorax americanus | reverse complement strand
AAGTTTAATAACTCGGTCGACAAAAGTAATTTTCTCTTTGTTTATATGCATGCTTCATGCATCAGTTCCATCAAAAATAATACTGCAGCTCCATATCGTAATGAGTGCATTCTGCACGCATAGTTAAGCTTATATTTTAGGACATATTTTTTGATAGTTTTTTAATTTTTGGAAATTACGTTTTTCAAGCTGTCCGACTGATGTGTTGGCAATTAAACTTTTTTGCGAGCTCGGACACTCACTCTATCGCGGTGCACGACACATGTGCACGTTATAACGTCACCACGTGTGCGAACGACAGACGATGGAAGTCGCACGCAATTACACATTTCGCGAAACCGTAACGTATGTCATACGCGGCTTGTTATGCGACACACGGTGGATACACAGGATCATCACGCGGCTGTGTTCATCGGCGCACACACAGCATCTCGTGAAACCGCGTATAACTGCAGAGACATGACCTGAAAGTGCGTGAATTATTCGGCGGCTCGTTGCACGTGCATTTGCCTTAATGGATCGATTAATTACAGTTGTTTACTGCTTTTCTTCCGCTACATTTTACGCGGTTTTTTTTGTGCATTTGACGGTTTCAGTGAACACGACTGAGTTAAGCGAATTAAATTGAAATCTAAATTGAACAAAATTATTATGAGTTATTGATATTGTAATAAATTATTAATTTATAATATTATATAAGGTTTAGAATAAAGCATTCTTCTTCTTCTTTCTCTTCCTCTTTCTCAGCCCGTCATCATCCACTTCTGGATATAGGTCTCTTCCATCTTTTTCCACATGAGTCTCGGTTTGCTGCTGTCTGCAGTCAATTTTTCCCCGCAGTCCTGCGGATGTCATCCAGCCACCTCAATTGTGGTTTCTTCACGTTTCTCTTAGTTGTCCTGGGTCTTTATTGGACGATTCTTTTCGGCCCCCTTGTATCGTCTTATTTTGCCGCGTGACCCACCATCGCCATTTCTGGCTGGCGACCCGTCGCACAACGTCCGTGATCCTAGTGCGTTTCTTGATCTCTTCGTTGCGCATTCTGTCCCTGAGACTGATCTCCAGCATTGCCCTTTCCATGGCTCTCTGACATGTCCTTAGTCAATTGGCGCTACTCCGTGTTTGCGTCATCGTTTCTAGGCCATAGGTTGCCACTTGTAGCCACGCAAGTTTCATATATATCTTTCGTTTGAGGTTGATCGGCACTGTCGGGTCCTTAAGGATAAAATTGAGCCGCCCATGTCAACCCCATTCTCCTGGTTATCTCCGTTGTTTGGTTGTCCTTGCCCAGCTTGATGCTGGGCCAAGGTAGACGTAGCGGTTCACAATTTCCAAGGTTAGTCCCCCACCGAGAATTGAACCACATCTGGACTCGGGATCCTCGTTTTTTGAGGGTTCATCTTTAGACCAACTTTTACCGATGCTTCGTGGGGAATAAAGCATAGATTAATAAACTTATTGAATTATAAATAAAAACCGTGGTTTGAGTTGCTCACATATTACGACGTTGCTGAAAAAAAGTACATTACAAAATTCGGTTTATAAAATTTTTTCGCGCGGTTAATAGTTACGGTTATTATTCTATTTATTGAGAAAGAATAACGAAACCTAACTAGAAATATAGCTTTTTGGCTATATTTTTTTCTATATGTATATTTTTTACGAGGTTTCGTCAAAAATAGCATAAATGAAAGAACAGATCGTTGCATGCCTGTCGTGTAGGACGTCCAGGACAACGTTCGAACACGCGTGGCGTGCTTTCATTGTTTCGCAAAAAGTTAATTTGTCGAGCTGCGTGTACTCGCAGTGCCGAAACCATGCCACGTTGGTCCTCTTTTTCAACGAGTCGCCATTATATCGCTCGTGCGTTGCCGCTTGCGCGCTTTATCAAATCTCATTTCATTCGCTAGATCACGGCTTCTGGCTTTTGCGATGTCCCTCGCGCTGTTCATGACGGGTTTTTAATTCTCGTCGAGGAATCTCCCTTTATTTTCGGATTCGCACGCAATCATCGGACGACTGCGCGTTTCCGCGGATTTTCGCGAAACAACGAAACGCGCGGCCCGTTGCGTTTTTGAGCTACGTCGAGATTTTCGTTTGAAACGGCGAATTGCTCTGCTGACAAAAAACGGTGCACCATGTGTAAATAAAGACACAACATTTTCATTTCGCGGTGCCCTATAGTTCTGACTAATTCGTGTGTATTTTTTAATTATTTTTTTCAGCTTTATCTGTATCTAACACTGTTGGAAAATCGACGATTTTTTTAAATATAGACTCACGGTTGAACTTTAAAGGAATGTGAATTGTTTGCTGTTATCTTCATGTGTGTGTGTGTGTGTGAGGAGATTTCGGTACATTATATTTTTTTCTTGCTTTTAATTTGTTCTTTGTATTACTTTTTCTTCGTATATTCTGTTTTCTATTAAGACAAATTCTCCATAAATAACCTGTCTTAACTTTTTCTGTTTTTATGAATTTTTGCTTTTTTTTTTATCACTCAAATCATTACGTAATGCACGTTTCCACATCTCTTTATCCTTCCTTTTTTCGAAATATACATAATGTTTTATTATGCATGTATTCTCTAATTTGTTGTAGAGTCATTTCTTTCTCCCGCGTTGAATTTATCGCCTCCTCGATCAATTGCCAGTATCTTAAGTTAGGTTTCAAGTCATCTTCCGATGGTTTGATCCGACTGTTTGATCCGCAAGACTCGGAAGTTCTTGTACACTGGGAAAAAAAATTGTATTAACAGCATCAGTGTGTATGATAAATAAAATTGGTTGATGCAACTTTAATATTAATGAACAAAATGCATCAGATAGTTGATTCATAATCCATCAGATATTTGGCCGAATAATATCATTGTAGTTGGAATATTTCGTTATATCAATCATTGTCAATCATACATCTACTCATACCAAACCCATAATTCTTTATTATAATTACATATGAATTAAATAACTTTCTTGATGTATAATTGAATACCATGTAATCTATGTAACTACATCTGCTGTCACTTCAACTGCGTGAAATACTTAAAGGAAATCAACGGTACGGTTAATGTTAACATATGCACCATCTTGTTGATTCAAATATAAATTTATTTAATCTGTATACTTTTTATGTATATTGCTACAAATTACTTATTTGTCAGATATATTGCACTTAAATATTATTGATTTATGTGCAATGATTTTTTAGAGGAAACAGAAACGGCTTGGAAACGGCTTTTAATTGACTTTCCATTTGTTTTTTCCTCCAAAAATTTGCAAGTCAGATCTATTTATGGTCGGTGAACGATTTGATGATGGATAACATTTCCGATTTACACGCTATTTCCCGTATTGCGATGATTTCATTGTTCGATGCACCGTGTCACATCTCCGTGCGCTTCAAATAATGCTTAGCGATCCGAACGTGTGCTGTTCGCCATGCGACTCTCGCTTGGGTTTCGAATCTGATTTTGATCGTGTTTGTGAAGTTGGCATATCATTTTCCAGCAGATCAAAAATAAAAGGTAGTTCTTGTCGCATGCAGTCGAGTTCTATAGTTTCTGATACTTTTTAGTTCTGTTGATTTTGACAAAAAAAAGTCCATTGAAAAAATTATCTGCTAGTTTTCCGAAATCTCGGAATTCCGGTTTATCTAAAATATTTTTCGAATAATTCTGTATGCATATTGAAGCATTTTCTACAGAGTTTCCGACACTAGAGCAATGTTGTATAATTTTTTTTATAAATTAATACCGCCCGAAAGCCGAGTATTTAGAAAGAATAGGGTGATATGCTGTACGAAATGTCGCAGTTCCGGTTTATCTAAAACTTTTCGAATAGTTCTGAATATACTAAAGCATTTTCTAAAGAGTTCCCGACACTGGCAATGTTGGTTATGATTGTTTAACCGCTCGGCTTTCGAGCGGTATTAATTTATAAAAAAATCATACAACATTGCTAGTGTCGGGAACTTTTTAGAAAATGCTGTAGTATATTTAGAACTATTCGAAAAATATTTTAAATAAACCGGAACTCCGAGATTTCGGAAAACTAGCAGATAATTTTTTCAATTAATTTTTTTTTGCAAAATCAACAGAACTATTATTAAAAAGTATTAGGAATTATATAGAACTCGACTGCATGCGATAAGAACTCTTTTTTATTTTTGATCTGCTGGAAAATGATATGCCAACTTCACAGACATATTTTGATTCTGTCCTATGCATTGATCAGCTACGGAAAATATTTTAACTAATCAATGAGATGAAGAAGCGAATCAAGAGACACGGTAGTGTCTCGCGCCAAGTACGCGCGAAGCGAGACGCACCGTGACTCAAGAGACACGGTAGTGTCTCGCGCCAAGTACGCGCGAAGCGAGACGCACCGTGACTCTTTTACGCGAACGCATGAGTTGCGAGTATCCGAGATTTTGAGATCTCAATAACGAGTGAACGGATCAAACTTCTAAGTAGGTTCGATCGATAGCTTGGGGTTTGATTTATAAATAAGAGTCTTTTTTTTTCGTTACGTGCCCTACGAGCGAAGATATTGCAATGCAAAGACCAAATGTGGAAAATTTTTTTTTAAGAAACGTCCACGTCGGACAAAAATGGCGGCTAGTGTGTCACTTTCCCATTTTTGACACGAGAGTGCACTCGTGCACTGTCGCAGTGCGTGACAGTTTTTTACAACCTAGAAAAGGATAAGTGTAAGTGTGTGATAGTCGTGACCGTTGCCGCGTCGTGACAGATAGTGAAATATATATAAATATTGACCGTAAAGAGCTGATGCCGAGAGATCTTTAAGAAGGAAAGTGTATCTACAAAATCGTACAAACACGTACGTATATGCTGCCTTGTAAAAGTTGTCAAACTGTATGTTTACGCGAGCGTTACTTCTGTAGTAACTTACGATAATTTATGCCGGGATTACGATGAATTTAACGTAACGGGACGCGACGGACGCGAAGTAACGTAACGTGAACTTAAGAAATTACGATCGCCGTAATTTAAAGATAACCTTAATCTTAACCTTCTATTCATACCAAGCTGTCAAATCATTTCTGAAATGCACGCTGCTTCACGTTACGGCGATCGTAATTTCTTAAGTTTACGTTACGTTACTTCGCGTCCGTCGCGTCCCGTTACGTTAAATTCATCGTAATCCCGGCATTACTCGTTTACGCGGGATGAATTATCATAAGTTGCTACAGAATCTCCATTTACGTGGAGGAATTATCGTATAAGTTACTACGGAAGTAAAACGCTCGCGTAAACATAGTATACGTGACAGATAGTGTGTGTGTGTGTACTACGTTTACGCGAGTGTTACTTCTGTAGTAACTTACGATAATTCACTCGTTTACGCGGAGTAAATTATCGTAAGTTACTACAAAATCCCGTTTACGCGAAGGAATTATCGTAA
>NW_027509672.1:0-5424 GCF_048541705.1 Temnothorax americanus | reverse complement strand
TATGAAATTTTCGAGGTGAAACCCTTTGGAGGGCTGTAACTTTTGCGAACTCCGGCGAGAACTGCCGATTTTGAAAAAAAAAAATACTTTTTGGGACTTATGAAATTTCGAGGTGTGACCTTTGGAGGGCTGTAACTTTTGCAAAACTCCGGCGAGAACTGCCGATTTCAAAAAAAATTACTGTTTGGGAATTATGAAATTTTCGAGGTGTGACCCTTTGGAGGGCTGTAACTTTTGCAGAACTCCGCGAGAACTGCCGATTTTGAAAAAAATACTTCTTGGGACTTATGAAATTTTCGAGGTGTGACCCCTTTGGAGGCCTGTAATTTTGCAGAACTCCGGCGAGAACTGCCGATTTTAAAAAAAAATACTTTTTGGGACTTATGAAATTTTCGAGGTGTGACCCTTTGGAGGCTGTAACTTTTGCAGAACTCCGGCGAGAACTGCCGATTTCCAAAAAAAAAAAACATTTTGAGACTTAAAATTTTCGGGGTGTGACCCTTTGGAGGACGTTAACTTTTGCAGAATCCCGGCGAAAACTGCCGATTTTGAAAAAAAAATACTTTTGGACTTATGAAATTTCGAGGTGTGACCCTTTGGAGGGCTGAACTTGTCCTTTAAGGCTGTACTTTTGCAGAACTCCGGCGAGAACTGCCGATTTTAAAAAAAAAATATCTTTTTGGGACTTATGAAATTTTCGAGGTGT
This sequence comes from Temnothorax americanus, assembly GCF_048541705.1. Lineage (NCBI taxonomy): Eukaryota > Metazoa > Arthropoda > Insecta > Hymenoptera > Formicidae > Temnothorax > Temnothorax americanus. The sequence goes on along the minus strand of NW_027509672.1, from coordinate 4,718 downwards.
GACCCTTTGGAGGGCTGTACTTGTCTTGAGCTTATTTGCAGAACTCCGGCGAGAACTGCCGATTTTAAAAAAATACTTTTGGATTATGAAATTTCGAGGTGTGACCTTTTGGGGGCTGTAACTTTTGCAGACACTTCCGGCGGAAACGCCGAATTTTTGAAAAAAAAAATACTTTTTTGGGACTTATGAATTTTTTCGGAGGTGTGACCCCTTTGGAGGGCTGTAACTTTTGCAGAAACTCCGGCGAAGAACTTTGCCGATTTTCCAAAAAAATACTTCTTTGGGACTTATGAAATTTTCGAGGATGTGTACCCTTTGGAGGGCTGTAACTTTTGCAGAACTCCGCGAGAACTGCCGATTTTTGAAAAAAAAAACTTCTTGTGGGACTTCTGAAATTTTCTAGGTGTGACCCTTTGGAGGGCTGATTGTAACTTTTGCAGAACATCCGAGCAGAGAATCTGCCGAATTTCCAAAAAAAAATACTTTTTTGGGACTTATGAAATTTTCGAGGTGTGACCCTTTGGAGGGCTGTAACTTTTGCAGAATTCCGGCAGGAAGAACTTGACGATTTAAAAAAAAAATACTTTTTAGGACTTATGGAAATTTTCGAGTTTGAAACCCTTTGGAAGGCTTTAACTTTTGCAGAACTCCGGCGAGAACTTGCCGATTTTGAAAAAAAAATACTTTTTGGGACTTATGAAATTTTCGAGGTGTGACCCTTTGGAAGGCTGTAACTTTTGCAGAACTCCGGCGAGAACTGCCGATTTAAAAAAAAAATACTTTTTGGGACTTATGAAATTTTCGAGGTGTGACCTTTTGGAGGGCTGTAACTTTTGCAGAACTCCGGCGAGAACTGCCGATTCTTGAAAAAAAAAAAAAATACCTTTTGGGACTTATGAAATTTTCGAGGTGTGACTTTTTGGAGGGCTGTAACTTTTGCAGAACTCCGGCGAGAACTGCCGATTAAAAAAAAAAAATATTTTTTGGGACTTATGAAATTTTCGAGGTGTGACCATTTGGAGGGCTGTAACTTTTGCAGAACTCCGGCGAGAACTGCCGATTTTTGAAAAAAAAAAAAATTTTTTGGGGCTTTTGAAATTTTCGAGGGGGGACCCTTTGGAGGGCTGTAACTTTTGCAGAACTCCGGCGAGAACTGCCGATTAAAAAAAAAAAATATTTTTTGGGACTTATGAAATTTTCGAGGTGTGACCATTTGGAGGGCTGTAACTTTTGCAGAACTCCGGCGAGAACTGCCGATTTCAAAAAAAAAACACTTTTTGGGAATTATTTTTGGGACTTATGAAATTTTCGAGGAGTGACCCTTTGGAGGGCTGTAACTTTGCAGAACTCCGGCGAGAACTGCCGATTTCCAAAAAAAATACTTTTTGGGACTTATGAAAGGGCTGTAACTTTTGCAGAACTCCGGCGAGAACTGCCGATTTTTGAAAAAAAATACTTTTTGGGACTTATGAAATTTTCGAGGTGTGACCCTTTGGAGGGCTGTAACTTTTGTGTCCCTTTGGAGGGCTGTAACTTTTGCAGAACTCCGGCGAGAACTGCCGATTTTTGAAAAAAAAAATACTTTTTGGGACTTATGAAATTTTCGAGGTGTGACCCTTTGGAGGGCTGTAACTTTTGCAGAACTCCGGCGAGAACTGCCGATTTTTGAAAAAAAAATACTTTTTGGGACTTATGAAATTTTCGAGGTGTGACCCTTTGGAGGGCTGTAACTTTTGTGTCCTTTTGGAGGGCTGTAACTTTTGCAGAACTCCGGCGAGAACTGCCGATTTTTGAAAAAAAAAAAACTTTGGGACTTATGAAATTTTCGAGGTGTGACCCTTTGGAGGGCTGTAACTTTTGCAGAACTCCGGCGAGAACTGCCGATTTAAAAAAAAAATACTTTTTGGGACTTATGAAATTTTCGAGGTGTGACCCTTTGGAGGGCTGTAACTTTTGCAGAACTCCGGCGAGAACTGCCGATTTTTGAAAAAAAAAATACTTTTTGGGACTTATGAAATTTTCGAGGTGTGACCCTTTGGAGGGCTGTAACTTTTGCAGAACTCCGGCGAGAACTGCCGATTTCCAAAAAAAATACTTTTTGGGAATTATGAAATTTTCGAGGTGTGACCCTTTGGAGGGCTGTAACTTTTGCAGAACTCCGGCTAGAACTGCCGATTTTTGAAAAAAAAAATACTTTTTGGGACTTATGAAACTTTTGAGGTGTGACCCTTTGGAGGTCTGTAACTTTTGTCAGACTCCGACTCCGGCGAGAAACTGCCGAGGTTTTGAAAAAAAAAATACTTTTTGGGACTTATGAAATTTTGAAGGTGTGACCCTTTGGAGGGCTGTAACTTTTGCAGAACTCCGGCGAGAACTGCCGATTTTTGAAAAAAAATACTTTTTGGGACTTATGAAATTTTCGAGGGTGACCCTTTGGAGGGCTGTAACTTTTGCAGAACTCTGGCGAGAACTGCGATTTAAAAAAAAAATACTTTTGGGACTTATGAAATTTTCGAGGTGTGACCCTTTGGAGGGCTGTAACTTTGTGCCTTTAAAGGGCTGTAACTTATGCAGAACTCCGGCGAGAACTGCCGATTTTGAAAAAAAAAATACTTTTTGGGACTTATGAAATTTTGAGGTGTGACCTTTGGAGGGCTGTAACTTTTGCAGAACTCCGGCGAGAACTGCCGATTTTTGAAAAAAAAAAAGTACTTTTGGGACTATGAAATTTTCGAGGTGTGACCCTTTGGAGGGCTGTAAATTTTGGTGACCCTTTGGAGGGCTGTAACTTTTGCAGAACTCCGGCGAGAACTGCCGATTTTGAAAAAAAAAACTTTTTGGGACTTATGAAATTTTCGAGGTGTGACCCTTTGGAGGGCTGTAACTTTGCAGAACTCCGGCGAGAACTGCCGATTTTGAAAAAAATACTTTTTGGGACTTATGAAATTTTCGAGGGTGAACTTTGGGGAGGCTGTAACTTTTGCAGAACTCCGGCGAGAACTGCCGATTTAAAAAAAAATCTTTTTGGGACTTATGAAATTTTCGAGGTGTGACCCTTTGGAGGGCTGTAACTTTTGCGAATGAAAACTGCGATTAAAATTTTGGTTGATTGGGGTGACTTTGAGCGTATTTGCATTCGCAAACTTGATAAAAATTTGGGTTAATTTGAGGTGTATTTGAGGTATTTCGACCCGCGAGACTGCGATTTAAAAAAATACTTTTGGGATAAATTCTGGGTGTACTTTGAGGCGGTATTTCAAAATTTGCGATTTGAAAAAATTTGGGACTTGAGTTATTTGGACCGGGCTAATTTGATTTTGGATTATGAATTGTTGATCTTTGGTTATTTTCGATGGGACTGGTTAATTTGACTGAAATGTTACTTTGGATTATTTGCAGTCTGCAGAACCGAAAAAAAAATTTGGATATTATGCTGGAGTTACTTGGGCTGCTTTGAAAAATTTGAAAAAATTTGGATTTGAGTTCTTGAAGCCGGCGAATGCCATTTTGAAAAAATATTTTGGATTATAAATTTGGCCCTTGAGGTGACTTAGAGGCGAATCGATAAAAAACTTTTTGCTAAAATTTGGTATGAGTTGACTGACTTTCGCGATAAATTTAATATGAGCTATGAATCCGAACTCATTAAAAATTTGGCTATTAGACTCGGGCGCTTTTAAAAAACAAACTTTTAAAAAATTTTGGTTGACTTTACTTGGGTGAACTTTGGAGCTGAAATTTTGCAACTTCGGCAATGATTTGAAATAAATACTTTTGGGACTTAAATTTTGAGTGGACCTTGAGACGTTTTTGAAAAAAAACTTTTTGGCGAACTCCGAGAAACCGATTTATTGAAGAAAAAAGGTCCTTTTGATATAAATTTTGCGAGATCGCGATGCGATTTGAATTGAATTTTGGACTCGGATTGAATGCATCTTTGAGAAAAAATATTTCTTGAGTGATTTGAATTTGGGTACCTTGGAGGGTAAAACTTTGAACTTGAACTTAGTGGACAAAGTTCTGATTTTGAAAATTTTTTTGGGTTTGAAATTTCGGAGGATTTGAAGCTGATTTTGCAAACTCGGAATGCCGATTTCAAAAAAAAATATTTTTGGGCTTAATTTTCGAGGGAACCTTTGAGGTTAACTTTTGCAGAATTCTTGGGGGACTGGGCGTTAAAAAACTTTTTGGGACTTGAATTTTCGATGAAACACTTTGGACTGAATTTCAAGTTGACTTTGAAACTTGGCGGACTGCGATTTTAAGAATACCTGGGCTATTAAAAAAATACTTTGGACTTAAATTTTGCGATGGGAATTTGCGATTTCCGAAAAAAAACTCTTTTTGGGAATAAAAATTTTCGAGTACATTTGGAAGTTTTTGTTGAACTTTCGGCAAACTGCCGATTTGAAAAAAAATACTTTTTGGGTGAACTTGAGACTTTGAGGTTGAACCTTTTGGAGGCGAACTTTTGGAGACTCTGGGAATGCGATTCAAAACAGAATTTGATTTTGAAATAATATTTTGAGTTTGATTCTTTGGGGGTGTAACTTTTGCAAACTCCGGGAACTCCGATTTTGAAAAAAAAATTTTTGGGACTTATGAATTTTGAGGGTGTGCCTTTTGGAGGGGGTAACTTTGCAGAACTCGCGGACCGAAAACTGCTTTAAAAAAAATCTTTTGGGACTTATAATTTTGAGGGTGTACCCTTTGGAGGG
>NW_027509671.1:0-5458 GCF_048541705.1 Temnothorax americanus | reverse complement strand
TGTGCTTTCGCTCGCGGTCGTGACCTCCGGCGTCCGTACGGGGCCGAATTATTTCCAAGTCCGCGCGGGTGTGCTTTCGCTCGCGGTCGTTACCTCCGCTAGGGCAAATGCACGGAAATTCAAATACGCGTGCGTGTGCGTGTGTGTGCGTGCGTGTGGGTGTGACGTGTCTAAAATATACACAGTCCTCTCGCGGCGTGTTGCTTTCGCTCGCGGTCGTTACCTCCGGCGTCCGTACGGGGCCGAATTATTTCCAAGTCCCGCGCGGCGTGTTGCTTTCGCTCGCGGTCGTTACTTCCGCTAGGGCAAATGCACGGAAATTCAAATACGCGTGCGTGTGCGTGTGTGTGCGTGCGTGTGGGTGTGACGTGTCTAAAATATACACAGTCCTCTCGCGGCGTGTTGCTTTCGCTCGCGGTCGTTACCTCCGGCGTCCGTACGGGGCCGAATTATTTCCAAGTCCCGCGCGGCGTGTTGGCTTTCGCTCGCGGTCGTTACTCCGCTAGGGCAAATGCACGGAAATCTTGCTCGCGTCGTACTCGGCGTCCGTCGGGCCGTTATTTCAGTCCGCGCGGCGTGTGCTTCGCTCGCGGTCGTACCGGCGTCGTACGGGGCCGAATTATTCAAGTCCCGCGCGGCGTGTGCTTGCTCGCGGTGTACTCGCTAGGCAATGCAGGTCAAATATGCGGCGGGGGTGTGTCTGGGGTGTGTGACGGTAAAATACAAGTCCTGCGGCGTGTGCTTTCGCTCGCGGTCGTTACCTCGGCGTCGTACGGGCGAATATTCCAAGTCCCGCGCGGCGTGTGCTTTGCTCGCGGTCGTACTCCGGGTCCGACGGGGCCGATTATTCCAGCCCGCGGGTGTGCTTCGCTCGCGGTCGTCCTCCGCTGGAATCACGGGAATTCAATGCGTGGGTTCGTGTGTGCGTGTGGGTTACGGCAAATTACAGTCCCCGCGGGTTGTTCGCTGCGGTGTACTCCGGAGTTCGTTCGGGGCCGAATTAAGTCCAGGTCCCGCGCGGCGTGTTGCTTTCGCTCGCGGTCGTTACCTCCGCTAGGGCAAATGCACGGAAATTCAAATATGCGTGCGTGTGCGTGTGTGTGCGTGCGTGTGGGTGTGACGTGTCTAAAATATACACAGTCCTCTCGCGGCGTGTTGCTTTCGCTCGGTTCGTTACCTCCGGCGGTCCGTACGGGCCGAATTATTTCCAAGTCCCGCGCGGCGTGTTGCTTTCGCTCGCGGTCGTGACCTCCGGCCGTCCGTACGGGGCCGAATTATTTCCAAGTCCCGCGCGGTCGTGTTGCTTTCGCTCGCGGTCGTTACCTCCGCCAGGGCAAAGCACGGAAATTCAAATATGCGTGCGTGTGCGTGTGTGTGCGTGCGTGTGGGTGTGACGTGTCTAAAATATACACAGTCCCTCTCGCGGCCGTGTTGCTTTCGCTCGCGGTCGTTACATCCGGCGTCCGTACGGGGCCCGAATTATTTCCAAGTCCCGAGCGGCGTGTTGCTTTCGCTCGCGGTCGTTACCTCCGCTAGGGCGCCGGAAATTCAATAGCGTGCGTGTGTGTGTTCGTGCGGTGGTGTAGTGTCAAAAATACAATCCTCGCGCGTGTGCTTTGTGCGGTCGTTACTCCGCGTCCTCGGGCCCGGAATTATTTCCAGTCCGCGGGCGTGTTGCTTTCGCTCGCTGGGTCGGTCAATCTCCGGGCGTTTGTCGGGGGAGTTATTCTAAAATACCAGTCCTCCGCGGCGTGTTGCTTTCGTCGGGTCGTACCTCCGGCGTCCGTCGGGCCGAATTATTCCAAGTCCCGGCGGCGTGTGCTTTCGCTCGCGGTCGTTACCTCCGCTAGGGCAAATGCACGGAAATTAAATAGCGTGGTGGGGTGTGTGTGCGTGTGGTGGAGTGTTAAAATATAACAGTCCTTCCGGCGTGTTGTTTCGCTCGCGTCGTACCTCCGGGTCGTAGGCCGAATATTCCAAGTCCGCGCGGGTGTGCTTTCGCGGGTCGACTCCGGCGTAGGGGCGAATTATTTCAAGTCCCGGCGGTGTTGCTTTCGTCGCGGTGTACTCGTTAGGGCGAAATTCAATCGCGGTGTGTTTGTGGTCGTGTGTGACGGCAATATCCAGTCCGCGGCGTGTTGCTTCGGCGGTCGTACTGGCGTCCGTAGGCGAATATTCGCGTTTCGCGCGCGGCCGTGGGTTGCCCGTTTCGCTCGCGGTCGTACTCGCTAGGCAATGCACGGAAATAAGCGGGTGTGCGTGTGTGTCGGGTGGGGTGTACGTGTCTAATATAACAGTCTTCGCGGGTTGCTTCGCTCGCGGTCGTACCTCCGGCGTCGTACGGGGCCGAATTATTTCAAGTCCGCGCGGCGGTCTTTCGCTCGCGGTCGTTACCTCGCTAGGCAATCACGAATTAAATGGTGCGGTGCGTGTGTGTGTGTGTGTGTGTGTGTGTGTGCGAATATATACACAGGCCTCTCGCGGCGTGTTGCTTCGCTCGCGGTGTATCGGGTCCTACGGGGCCGAATTATTTCCAAGTCCGCGCGGCTGTTGCTTTCGCTCGCGGTCGTGGACATCGCTAGGTAGGGCAAATGACGGAATTCCAATGGTTGCGCGGCGTGTGTGGCGGAGTGTCGCTCGCGTCGTTTGCTCCGGTGTCCGTCGGGTCTAGAATATTTCCAAGTTCCGCGCGGCGTGTTTGCCTTCGCTCGCGGTCGTACCTCCGGGGTCTACGGGGCCGAATTATTTCCAATCCCGCGGCGTGTTGCGTTGTCGCTGCGTGGCGTGACCGCCGGCGTGTACGTTTTCTAATATATACACAGTCCTCTCGCGGCGTGTTGCTTTCGCTCGCGGTCGTTACCTCCGGCGTCCGTAATGGGCCGAATTATTTCCAAGTCCCGCGCGGCGTGTTGCTTTCGCTCGCGGTCGTGACCTCCGGCGTCCGTACGGGGCCGAATTATTTCCAAGTCCCGCGCGGCGTGTTGCTTTCGCTCGCGGTCGTTACCTCCGCTAGGGCAAATGCACGGAAATTCAAATATGCGTGCGTGTGCGTGTGTGTGCGTGCGTGTGGGTGTGACGTGTCTAAAATATACACAGTCCTCTCGCGGCGTGTTGCTTTCGCTCGCGGTCGTTACCTCCGGCGTCCGTACGGGGCCGAATTATTTCCAAGTCCCGCGCGGCGTGTTGCTTTCGCTCGCGGTCGTTACCTCCGCTAGGGCAAATGCACGGAAATTCAAATATGCGTGTGTGTGCGTGCGTGTGGGTGTGACGTGTCTAAAATATACACAGTCCTCTCGCGGCGTGTTGCTTTCGCTCGCGGTCGTTACCTCCGGCGTCCGTACGGGGCCGAATTATTTCCAAGTCCCGCGCGGCGTGTTGCTTTCGCTCGCGGTCGTTACCTCCGCTAGGGCAAATGCACGGAAATTCAAATATGCGTGCGTGTGCGTGTGTGTGCGTGCGTGTGGGTGTGACGTGTCTAAAATATACACAGTCCTCTCGCGGCGTGTTGCTTTCGCTCGCGGTCGTTACCTCCGGCGTCCGTACGGGGCCGAATTATTTCCAAGTCCCGCGCGGCGTGTTGCTTTCGCTCGCGGTCGTTACCTCCGCTAGGGCAAATGCACGGAAATTCAAATATGCGTGCGTGTGCGTGTGTGTGCGTGCGTGTGGGTGTGACGTGTCTAAAATATACACAGTCCTCTCGCGGCGTGTTGCTTTCGCTCGCGGTCGTTACCTCCGGCGTCCGTACGGGGCCGAATTATTTCCAAGTCCCGCGCGGCGTGTTGCTTTCGCTCGCGGTCGTGACCTCCGGCGTCCGTACGGGGCCGAATTATTTCCAAGTCCCGCGCGGCGTGTTGCTTTCGCTCGCGGTCGTTACCTCCGCTAGGGCAAATGCACGGAAATTCAAATATGCGTGCGTGTGCGTGTGTGTGCGTGCGTGTGGTGTGACGTGTCTAAAATATACACAGTCCTCTCGCGGCGTGTTGCTTTCGCTCGCGGTCGTTACCTCCGGCGTCCGTACGGGGCCGAATTATTTCCAAGTCCCGCGCGGCGTGTTGCTTTCGCTCGCGGTCGTTACCTCCGCTAGGGCAAATTAATCGCGGGCGTGTTGGCGTGTGTTGTGAGGCAAATTCCATCCGGGCGTGTGCTTCGCTGCGGTCGTTCTCGGGCGTGGGGCGAATATTCCGTCCGCGGGTGTGCTCGTGGTGTACTCGTTAGGCGAATATCAGCCGGGGGTTGCTTCGCGGGTCGTCCTGTAGGGGCCGAATTCAATCGCGGGGGCTGCTGCGGTCGTTCGTGGGAATGACGGTTAAAATGCGTTTGGGGTGTGGTGCGTGTGGGTGTGACGGGTGTCTCCGAAATATCCAGTCCTCCGCGGCGTGTGCTTTCGCTCGCGGGTGTTACTCCGCGGTCGCTCGTACGGGTGCCCTCGATAGGGCGAATTTCCAAGTTCCGCGGGCGTGGTGTTGCTTTGCTCGCGGTCGTTACTCGCTAGGCAAATGCACGGAAATTCAAATATGCGTGCTGTGCGTGTGTTGCGTGCGTGGGGTGTGACGTGTCTAAAATATTACAGTCCCGCGGCGTTGCTTTCGCTCGCGGTCGTACCTCCGGCGTCGTACGGGCCGAATTTATTTCCAAGCCCGCGCGCGTGTTGTTCGCTCGCGGTCGTACCTCCGGCGTCAGACGGGCCGAATTATTTCAGTCCGCGGGGGTGTGCTTTCGCTCGCGGTCGTAGACCATCCGGCGTCCGTACGGGCCCGACGTTATTTCCAAGTCCGCCGCGCGGTGTGTTGCTTTCGCTCGCGGTCGTATCCCTGCTAGGGCAATATCGTCGGCGGCGTGGGGCTGCGGTGTATCATCGCAGCGCGGAATTATTGCGTGCGTGTGGGGTGTGTGTGCGTGCGTGGTGTGGGTGCTCGCTTGGGACGTGTCTAAAATATCCGCTCGGCGGGGTTGCTTTGCGGTCTCCCCTCGCGGGCGGATTCTTCCGGTCCCGGGGCGATGTTTCCAGGTCCCCGCTCGGGCTTTCTCGCGGGTGTCTCGCTGGGAATGGGAAATTCAAAAAGTTGCGGGTGTTGTTGCTGGGTGTGACGGGTCTAAATTACAGTCCCCGCGGGTTGTTGCTCGCGGTGACCTCGTAGGGCAAATTCAATGCGGCGTTGTTGCTGGGTGTGACGTCTAAAAGCCGGTGTTTTCCTGTCCCCGCGGTGTGTTCGCCGGTTGTTCGCGCGTACGGCGGACGCGGCGGCGTGTTGCTTCGGCGTCGTACTCCGCTAGGGCAATGCACGGAAATTCAAAATATGCGTGCGTGTGGTGTGCGTGTGGGGGGGTGTAATACAGTCTCTCGCAGTTCTCGCGCGGTCGTTTGCTCGCTGCGGCGATCAGTCCGCCGGGCGGTTGTTTCCCGACCCGGCAGCCGATTCATTCGTGGGTCTCGTGGCGTGGGAAGTTAAATAGTCGG
>NW_027509670.1:0-5480 GCF_048541705.1 Temnothorax americanus | reverse complement strand
AAATTCGGCCCCGCCGCCGCGCGCCGCCGCCGTTGCGCCCGATTAGTTAGCACCGTCGCTGTGTTTGCGGACTTCTACGGCGCTTATACCCGGTGGCCCGATGGTATCGCGGCTTCATCGTATTATTCATGAGTTTATAGTCTCGAGAGAGGCAGGAGAGGGCTTGACAGGGTATAGGGCGGTGCTCCGCCGCGGTACTGATTTTATTACTCGTCGCAGGTGCTATCTCTGGCAAAGCGGCGGTGTCTCGATATCGCTCGCGAGCACCGAGAGAGCCGTCGAGACGCGGGACCACCCACTCTACTCGCAGCGGACGTCCGACGTCGTTTTTGCGCCGCTCCGGGTAAAACTCAACCCCGCGCGCGCGCGCGCGCGCGCACTCCGAGGACGAGGACTCTGTCCTAGTCCAGTCACTATGTACAAAAAAACGGATTATAAAAGACATAATTCTGACCCAGGATTTTTCTTTTGGGGGGTGTTGGGGGGCTCAAGAAAAGCTTAATCTCAAGTTTTCGACCTCTGTTTCCCGCTTGCTTTTTTTACGGGAGTAAAAAATGTGAAAAAATGGTTTTTTCGCGATAACTCGGTTTCTAATAAAGTTACAAGGTCGAATCGGATTTCATTTTAAAGCTTTTTTTACGCTCTACAAATTATGTCGTATGACATTTTTACGTACGATCGATTGTTTTTGAGGAATCGAACAAGAAAGGGAAATAAAAAAGTATGATATTTAGTTTTTTTCTTTTTACTCATTATTGTCGTCCGAAATTGCAAAAATGCTTCAAATAAAACTTGTAGAGCGTAAAAAAACCTACAATATTCATTTGTTATTCATTTCATTTAGTTGAAAATTACGCCTTGTAGAGCGCCTCAAAGTGGAGAGTCGTCGCCATCGCGTCAGCGGCGCGTTGGTTACGTCGATACGCGGCACCGAACGCTTTCAGACTTCATTGTTTTCTTCATGGTTTTATATAAAGTAAACATACTAGCAAATGTTTACTATATATAGTAAACATCTGCTCGCCGCGGCGCCGGTCCTTTTTATTGCATTTGCCAGTCGTTTTCTGTATATCGCAGCGAGCGGATGCTTTTCGAAACGAAAATTTTGTGGACATTTTGTTAATGCAGTTTTTTGGACATTTTGTCAGTGCAGTTTTTAGTGAACAACAATGAGTGACTCGGATTGTTTTATATGTGAAAAACCTTTGATAACAGACGTTCAAGTGGTGAAATCGAGAGGTATTAAATCTCTTTTATTGGCGAGCGAGCAAAGAGGAGATGCGGAATATCATCGAAAGTTGCAGACATTGACCGAAGTTGCTGTACACGGGGCGTGTTACAAAACGTATTCGAATAAAAGATTAGCTTCGTTGGCTTCTCGGCGAAGTGGCAATGGCGAATCACCATCAACATCAAGAGAAGAACAGTGTCATCCAGATTTCCATTTCAAGAAAAATTGCTTATTTTGCGGTAAAGAAGCGAAAGAATCGTCATCAAAAGTACCTGCTAAATATCGAGTAAGAATTTCTTTAATAAATCACGATTCGTCGAAAGAATATATTCTGACAAAACTTGGTTGTCGCAATGATGAAGTTGCTCGTGCAATTGTGAATCGCCTCAATCTTGTCCCTGATCTTGTCGCCGTTGGAGCTCGATACCACAGAAAATGTTATGAACACGTGGTTAAAGTAGTGATAGGTACGCCAGTAGGAAGACCACAAGAGAACGTAATAGATGATGCTATGGAACAAATTTTTACCTACCTCGAAGATAATTCAAGTGAGTGTCAATTTTCACTTGATACATTAGTCACGCAAGTGAAAACAAGTCACATTCCTCATCTTAAAACCATTAAAAGACGATTACTTGACAAGTATGGTGATGATATTCTCATTGTCGAAAGGCAAAAACGTGGTACTATGGTTTGTTTCCGAAATGTTGGTTATCAACTACTCACAGACAAATGGTACAATGAGAAAAAAAGGACCCTCACGAAGAAAAGCTTCGAGTTTTACGCGAAGCCGCGGCTATACTTCGTACTGACATTCGTTCGGTAATTTACGAGACAGATAATTACCCACCACCTGACGACTTCGTTAAAGACGTGAAGTCTGCTGTGCCTGAAACATTGCAAGTGTTCTTGTCTGAAATCATAACTAAAGATAAACGCGGTTCGCTTGAGCCTTGGGATAGAAAGTGTATTTCAATTGCGCATGCAATCATAACGGCTGTACGACCACGCTCATTTCTTTCTCCACTTCAAATCGGCATTGGAGCATTTTTGTATAAAAAGTTTGGATCAAAAAATCTCATCAACATCTTATCAAATAAAATCGGCCGGATTTGCAGTCAGCGGTGGAACTTTTCAAAGTAAAAAACATCGATCCCGAAATCCTCGTGTCAGCCGGAGAAGTGTTTCTCGTCGCTTTGTATGGCGGTGATAAACAAGAGAAATGTTTAGACACACTTCGGTTTAAACGTTTCTTAAAAGCGTCTTCGACCACAAAATTGAATTTGTCCGTGCTGCCTCCAACGAAAACCTCAGCACGTGAACATGTTTTGCGCACATACCAACAAGTGCAGACTTGGCTTGGCAATTACAAAGATCCCGAAGAATGGGGTTGGAAAAGGACATTTGCAGGTTTACAGCCAATCACAACTCAAGCCCCACCTGCGCCTGCTGAGCTACTGCAATTAATTTCATGTAAATGCAAGGGAAACTGCAGTGGCTCGTGTGGTTGCCGAAAAGCTGGCATTAAATGTTCGATGATTTGCTATCACTGTTCCGGACAAACATGCCTGAATTCGATAACTCCGGCAGAAATTATGGCAAGTGAGATGGATGACTATTTTAACGACGACGAAGACGACGAGCAACACCCGAACGAGGTTCAACTTCAAGAAGACGATGGCGACAATCAGCCACCACCAAAACGTTCAAGACATGAATAACTTGTTATTTATTAATGAACAAGAATATTGTCACTTAGATATAAAACTGCACGCTTTCATGTATTCTTCAATGAAACGGTAAGTGTAATTTTTGTTTTAAAACAACTATCTGCAATGGCAAATACGTGTTGATTCCCTTAAGAAAACTTGACGGTTTCAAAATATAATAATTTCAGGCTTTGCAAGATTTATTTGCAGGCGTAGTGCGATATGGAATTTTCAACGAAATTAAAGTAATAAATAAGAACATTTTACGATTTTTATTGCTGTGCAAGTTTTATTTGAAGCGTTTATACAGATTCGTGTGCGAAAAATGATAAAATAGAAAAAAAACTTTTTTGCGTCAATGAAATCGGAAATCTTAGCGAAAGCGTTCGGTGCCGCGTATCGACGTAACCAACGCGCCGCTGACGCGATGGCGACGACTCTCCACTTTGAGGCGCTCTACAAGGCGTAATTTTCAACTAAATGAAATGAATAACAAATGAATATTGTAGGTTTTTTTACGCTCTACAAGTTTTATTTGAAGCATTTTTGCAATTTCGGACGACAATAATGAGTAAAAAGAAAAAAACTAAATATCATACTTTTTTATTTCCCTTTCTTGTCGATTCCTCAAAAACAATCGATCGTACGTAAAAATGTCATACGACATAATTTGTAGAGCGTAAAAAAAGCTTTAAAATGAAATCCGATTCGACCTTGTAACTTTATTAGAAACCGAGTTATCGCGAAAAAAACCATTTTTTCACATTTTTTACTCCCGTAAAAAAGCAAGCGGGAAACAGAGGTCGAAAACTTGAGATTAAGCTTTTCTTGAGCCCCCCAACACCCCCCAAAAGAAAAATCCTGGGTCAGAATTATGTCTTTTTTAAATGTACATAGTGACTGGACTAGTCCTTCGTGTATGACAAACGATCGGCCGTAGCGTTGAATTAACTCTTGTCCGGCCGGTGTACGTTTGATTAAGTCTACCGGAGCGTATCCGCGCCAATATGCATTGAGTCTCGTCCATTCATGTGCATGACAGGCCGGGATACTCGCAACGGTATTCAGCAACGTGTATAAAGCGGCTGCATGGGCGGTCGATAATACTAATTTGAATTTGACGCGGCTTTCGAGGAAGGTCGAAGACGTGAACGGCCATCGACAGTTTTCACGAGTTAAGTCAACCGTCGCCATAGCACTGACGGAAACTCAATCGAGACCACGATTGAATAAGTAAACAGTAAGACACTTTTCGCACCGGTGTTTTCTCCGCCGTGACCATCATTTGTAATCCGACAAGATTGCAAAAACAACGAACGCCAACGCCGATTTCCTTTTTCGCGCGAAATGTCATTTAAATCGCCCACAAAGAAGGGCTAGATCGATTCACCGACCTCCGACTCCCTGCTTTCCGTGTCGCGCTCGCCGCGGCCGCGCCCCGGTGTCATATAAACAGGAATTAGGCGGGATCTTGATGAAGGAAGCCCGCGTCGAGACACCCTAATCTCTCTTTCTCGCTCAACGAGCCGCTTATGCAAAATCCGCGAGTTACAACCGTAAATATAACGGTGAGACAGCTTCGCCTTCCTTCCAGCGCGCGCTCGTCCGTTTGTCGTCGACCGTTTTTTTAACGCCGCTAATACGCTGTTTACGGCTCGCGAAACGAATAACCGGTCATAGGCTCTCGACACATGCTGTGATGCGCGTTTTCCGTCCTGCCCCCATCGACGACGACGTCGCGTCGCGGTCGACGAGGCCCGTTTTGCAACGCCTCGGGGTGCCTTCGCTGTACGCGCAGCGTCATCCCTATAGACCCCGGACCCCCGGCAATTTAGCACGTTCTTTTTCCCTCGGCGGCGCGCTCGCAAGGTAGGTAGATCCTTAATTATCCAACCGGCCAACGACCGGTTGTCACCGACAGCCGGAGTGACGAGCGCGGAAAAAGACCACCGTAGCCTTCCATCCCCGCCTTTCGTCCGCGGATGGATATATCCGCAGGGTTGACACAGCGAAACGATGCGGACGAGGCGGATGGCAGAAGAAGAGGGACACTATATATATTTACATATCGGGACTTGGTGCATGGCTCTTAGAGCGTACGCGACGATAGATACCGTGCATTAACAGATAATAACGAAAAATAGAGAAAGAGTAAAGAGATCTGGCCATAACGATAGAAATGAACACACAAAAACCTGATATTATGATACTTCAATATAGCCGTGTTGTATACAATGTAAGCCTCAGACTACATCGCGTCGAGAATCCCTAATGCAAAGAATAAATTATGGATCTAGATCCTAATGAGAGCTCATCGTGTGCTGTACTTTGGAACGAAAAGAAGCAATAAGCTGGCTTTAGCGTGAGTAAACGTGTTTATTTTGCAAGCGGCCGTTGTATATACGGACCGGTTGGGTCCAACGAATTTTTAGCGCCCTCGTTAATGGATCCTGCGATTGTAGGATATCATCCCGTAATTTATTCATGTCCTCAATGGAAAGCCGTTGCGATCGTTGACGATGGCGCCGCTGATTCGTGCG
>NW_027509669.1:0-5554 GCF_048541705.1 Temnothorax americanus | reverse complement strand
AAAGCGAAGAGTAGGAAAAGAGCAGAAGAAATGAAGGGGAGGAGAAATAAAGGATGCAGTACGTATTTGACGTCTACAAGTTTTTTGCCGTAAAACAATTTTTAATTGTTTGACTTTTGAATATATTTTTGAAAACTTGAAATTTGAAAAATTTCTTTTACGGGTTTAAATATTATAATTCACTAAAACCCGTGGCCAATCAATGTAAACTTTGTTTTCCAAAAGGTTTAAAAAAAGGGGGGAACCTTTTTTAGTGTTATTTACAAAAAAAATACCATTCCTTTAAAGAAGTTTTATACAAAATTTTTTCACAGATTATATAATAATATATATATAAAAATTATTATATATATACAATATTAATGAAAAACCATAAAGGCTTTTAATATATTAATATAATATATAATTTTAAAATTTTTTAGGGGTTTGAACATATAGACCAACATAATAATAAATATTAACATTGATAACGTCAACATTTTAAGTTTTTTGAAAATTATTTTTAAATTTTTATAACAAAAAAAAAGATATATCAAAATTTAGCCTTTTTTAATGCTTTTTTATTTATCGGTACCACTAAAAAATCCCTTAAAAACTGTTTAAACATGATATAAAAACCAAAGCAGATCAATTTTTTGTGATCTCTTACATTGTATTTCGAAATTTAAATTTGGTTTTTATACTTAAAAAACATAAAAAAAAGGAAATTTTTCTTTTGTTGGGTAATTTAATGGGGACCGTAAAATTTCTATTACTTTTTTAAACTGGGATCGTAACTAAAAAAATTCATGAATTGCATTCCAAGATTTCTCTATTGCAAAAAGATATTTTAAAAATTTTTTTAAAATTCACTTTTTTCTTCTAAAAATTGTACAAGAAGAAATTCGTAAAAATTTAATTTTGGGAATTTGAAGAGCTTGTTGTTATAATGGGCAAACCCAAAGTTTGTGAAAAGGGAGAAAAGAACTCTAAAGATACTTTAAGGATGACTAGAGATAGCATATTTTTAATAGGTACCGGTTTTGATACACAAAAAATCCAAGGTGTTTTTTTTTTCTGTCTAAAAATGACATAGAGACAGAAGTTCCCTTTTTTATGTGTTTCTTTACATTTAAATTAAACGTCTTTTAATACTTAATCGGTTGGTTAATTTTTTTTTTCGTTTTTAGATGTTTTTTTGACAAAAATTTTTTGCAAGTATTTGGGTTTATTAGTTTGGAATAAAATAACAAAATGCTCAAAATTTTTATTTTTTTAATATATTTATAAATCCTTTTTTCCCCAAGCATAATATAACATTTAAACGTTTCTTCGAAATTTTATTAGCCATGAACGGTAATGTTTTTTTTTACTAATAAAAAAAATATCCAAAAACTAAAAATTTTTTTAAAAAATTATTTAAAATAACATGTATCTGCCGGTTTTTGCTTTTTGTTTTACATCAAAATCGGACCCCTATTTGACTTTACGTTGAGAAAAAAAGTTTTCTTTTTTTATTTCTATAAAAATTTAATTTGTAAACCGCTTCTGCAAAGGTATAGGATATATAAAAAAAGCAAAACTTTTCCAAAATCAATAATATAAAATTAATCCATTTTTTTTTGAGTAACACGAAACAGTTCGGCAGTTTAAAACTATGGTTATTAAAAATTTTAAAAAAAATTTTAAAAGTTCAGGGGGATATCTTTTTTTATTTTAAAATTAAAATTACAACACCATCACTCTTTGTAGCAAATTTAAATATTTGAAAAACTTTTCCCCAAATGAATTTCGCTAAAGATAGAATTCACAAAATAAAAAAAACAAAAAACAAATTATTGTTTATTTAATCCCCATTTAAATCTAAAAATATAGTTTAAAAGATAGTGGAATACATCTAAAACGGATTAAAATTAATTTTAAAATTTTTTCCATCAACGGGAACGTCAAAGGGGGTCCAAATTTTCTTCGAGAAATGAAAAAAATCAGACCGGCCAATTAAACTATTACTTTTTTTAATTTCCAAATTTTAGGTTCACATACATGAGCATACATTTCCTTTTATAAAAATTAAAGGTTTTTTTCCTTTGGTCGAGGCAGTTAAAATTTGAAGATAAGTTTTAAAAATTTCCACAAAAAATTGACTCCGCAAATTTTAACTAGCCTACGGCCCGACAATACGCTTCAGTTTAAAAATGAGAACGTACGTTCATGAGCCCAAAAATTTTGGGTCAAATTTAATAAAAATAATAATTCAATTGGGGCGGTCCTTTTTTTGTCACACATCGAAAAATTTGGATCCTAATAGGGCGTTTTTGTCGTTGAAAAAATTTTTTAATTAGTTTCTTAATCCCTATTTATATATATTTCACATTACATTTAAAATAGTATTTGTAATTCAAAATTTGGGGGTTAAAAAAAACATGCTTATTTTTCATTTTTATTAATTTTTGTTTTAGCTTCCAAGCATAGAAAAATCATTTGAAATTTATTCGTAAATTTAATTACCTAGAAAGCTATGATGCTTTTTTCATAAAAAATAATATGCCAAAAAACTTATAAAATTTTTTTAAAAAAACATTTAAAAAAAAAAGGTAATTTGCCCGGTTCTGCTTTTTAATTTTGTTAAATCGAAGTACGGGCCCCACATTTAAAAGTTACTGATTGATAAAAAACTTGCTTTTTTTTATATGCTATACAAAAAAATATTTGTGACCCACTTCTGCAAAGGTATGCCTTTTAAAAAAAAAACAAAACTTTTTATCAACACTAATATCAAATATAGTATCCGATTTCTTTGATGTAAACGAAAACAAACCAGCGATAAAAGGTTTTTAATAAATTTTTAATAAAAAGTAAAGTTTTATTGGCAATCATTTTATTATGTAAAATTTAAAACATTTCTTACTTCGTAGGTAATTAAATATTATAATTAACGATTCAAAAGTTTTTACGCTTGGAAATTGAAATTTCCAAAAATAATAAAACAATAACTCAAGCATTGTTTTTTAATCTCCATACTGAATATAAAATACATGTTAAAAGTATATTTGGGGGTACCCTAAATAGGTTAAGAAATTAATTTAAAATTTCCTCAACGATAACGCATATTGGGGTCCATTTTTTTGATTAAAAGACAAAAAACAGGCCGGCCATTAAAATTATTGCTTTTATTAAATTTTACGAGAAAATTTTGCGTCCATAACGAACTTTCAATATGAATTTAACGTTTTGTCTATTGTAGGGTAGTTAAAAATTTTCGTAATTTTCATTTAAATTTTCAAAAACTTTTCTTTAAATTTTTTTTAAATACCTACCACCCCGGGTAATGAAACTCTTTAATTTTTATAAAAAGAACAAAAGCTCATTTTAAACCAATAATTTGGCAAATTTAAAATAGTAATAGTTTAATTCCCCGGGCCTATTTTTTTTATTGGAGAAATTTGGGCCCCATAATTTATTTTCGTCGTTGTGAAATTTTTGAATTAATATTTTTTTCTTTGAATTTTGATATATTCTACTTAAATTTTAGACAAATATATTATATTTTTTGAAAAGGAAATTTAAAATACAATCTCATATTTCTTTTTTTATTATATTTGTAAAATTTAGTTCCAACGCGTAATTTTTTTGAAAAAATTGGGCGGTTTTACGACACCTTTGGTTTGCTTATTGGGCCGTCAAAACCAGCCCTGAGTGCAGTCGAACGGATTGGGGTCTTACTTTTTGGGGAAACCAACCAAACACCTTTTCGTTGGTGGGTCGAAATAAAAAGACTTTTTTTGATTAGTTGGGTTTTAAAGTAAAGCCAATCACGTTCGATGACTGACGGCTTTGGGTTCCGAACGGTCTAATTTCTCTCCTTTCTCTGTTTTTAGGGGGTCCCACATTTACCATTGCCCGCCCCATTATTTCATTCCGCAGTAAAGATACACTAAAAAAAAAAAGTTTTGATTTTTTTAGTCTTTTTTAAATTTTTCCCCGGACAAAAAATTTTTCGTGGAATCTTAATAAAGCACCAAAAAATTTGCCCGTAATTGACAAACAAAGAATCAATCAAAAATATTTTATTGGGCGGTCCTACTATTTACAAATGCAATGAGGAAAGTTTTAAAAGTAATGAGAAATGAGAAAAAAATTTTTCTGCATTTTAAAAATTTTTTGCAAACAAATGTTCCTTTATTAAAAAAAAAAATTTTCCTTTTTTTTAGTATGGCTTTTTTCTCAGTAAATACACGTGTATAATGTAAAAAAGGAAAAATTTTCTTATTTTTAGTAAATGGGGTCACATTGAGCAAACAAAATTTTTTCTAAAATGCGAACCTTTCTTTTCTCACAATCAGTGATGTTGTACGTAAAGGGTTTTATTTTGGGTGTAATCTGTCATATTCGTGGGCCCCCCTTTTCGTGTGTTAATTTCTAAATAATGCACCAGTAAATATTTCAAGTTTCTCAAAATAACCAAAAGTATGATGAAATTAATAAGAAAAAATTTTAAACTGCCCCAAAAAAGATTTTTCAGAAAAAATAAAAATTTTTTCAAATAATAAAACTTTTATTTATATCGGGGTATGCATTTATTAATTTTAACTTTTTATTTATTTGGCACGTTTGTTTCTATAAATAAAAATTTTATTATACTAAAATTTTACAATTTAATGTACTTAAAGACTTTCTTAGTTTTAAAAAATTTTATTTGTAGCAACAATATTTTTTTTTTTTAAAAAAATAATTTTTAAATAAAATATAATTTGATTTTTTTTACAACCCCAACCACCCAAAAACAAAACCCCAACAAATAGGGGCCCATTTCTTTCGATTTTTTTCAAAAAATTAATAAAACCAAAATTTTGTTTAAAATTTGTTTATTTTTTAATTTAAAATAAAAAAATAAAAATTTTTAAAATAAAAAAATATAAAATATAAAAATAATGTATTATGGGTTTAAAAATATGCATTTTTTTATACATATTAAATTTAAAACAAATCGAAGTTTTTTTTTAAATTTTGGCTAAAAACGTAAAAAATGCTTTTCATTCATTTTGGCAAAAAATAAAGGGGGTTGAACTGGCAATTTTGACATTAATTTTGATTCTGACATCAACCCTTTATTGGTTTAAAAATTGAATGCAGTGTTCGTCAAAAAAACCAGGGTGCGTATATTTGATAGAAGCAAAATGTCCCCTGCTTTAAATATAGCTGTCACTAATCGAAATGTGGAAATGTCGTGTGTATCTGTGCGTACAAAAAACATTTTCCCGCTTTAACAAACGCCGTTATAATCGTCCATTTAATACAAGAATTCTTCATCAAATCAAATTACAAAGATCCAGATTCCCTTGGTTTATTATATTATTTTTGGTTTCATCATTCATAAATTTTATACTAAAAGCAATTGGTATCGATTCAAAGGTTTTTAGTCAAATTTATTCGACTCGCGGGGTTTCGGCCCCCTTGAACCCTTTTTGTTTTTCCCTTTAAATCTCTCCCAGAATTCGTAGAGGGGCCTATTTTTGGTAGCGCCCCAATGTGCCCATAAAAAAAATTTCGGGGTAAGGTTAATTTTAGCCTTTTA
>NW_027509668.1:1185000-1189090 GCF_048541705.1 Temnothorax americanus | reverse complement strand
AAAAGTGGGGTGATCTCCCCGATTCGCCAATCTCCAATCATGTTGAGACGCAAGCTCTTCAAGAGCATCGCCCCTGACGTTTGAGGCATTCGAACCCCAGGAAATGGAGTGGGCGTTGAAGTCCCCACAGATAATGAGCTTATTGTTATGTGTTACGCAAGAGGAAATGGTGGATAATTCCTCCAAAAAATCCGAAAAAGCCGGGAAATCTACATTGGGAGAGATGTAGCATGAGAGAAAGAAAATCTCTCCCACTCTGACCAATACACAATGTCTCCCACGGGCCTCCAATGTGGCAGGGCACGTCGTGACCCTGTTGTTGACATAGACAGCCGCGAGGCGGTTATGGCTGTGGAACCATAGTTGGTAAGGACTATGCGTTCTGGCGGGTTCCGAAATCGCACAGACGGCGGCCCTCATCTCACTTGAGTGGTGAACAAGGAGGTCCTGGGCCTCCTTGTTACCGTTCAGATTTATTTGGAGACACAGAATCATCTCTGTGCCTCCGTTCTACTATTAGACAGGGGTTCCCTGCGTCTCCCACGATTAGGCTCTACACTCACACATGCGCTGAGCGATCCCAGACGGTGATCGCTGGATCTTCCAGCATCTCTGCAGATAACGCAGCAGGGATCATCTTTACAATCGCCAATCTGGTGGCTACGCTCACCGCATCTGAAACAGGCCCCAGTCCGGTCTTCTGGGAAGTTACACGTAGTACGAACATGTCCAAAACGCCAGCATTTATAGCACTGGACCGGTCTTGCTTCAAGTAACTCGACCCGAGCGATTGTCCAGCCTATTTTGAATTTGCCCGTTGCTGAGATTTTGATAGCCGCCGAGAGGGGGCATTTGACCCAGACAGAGTTAAGCCCATTGTTCATCTTGCGGATATTACCTATCTTGACGAGATGTTCGTCACAATCTCCGACCACTGAGACCTCATTAAGAATTTCTGTTGGAGAAATAGAGTCATCAAAACTCCAAATACGCAACTCGCCCATAGTGGTCGGACGAGTGATACGTATGTTGTTGATATCCAGGACCTCCCTAAGTTTGCCCACTAATGTGTCCGCCTTGGAAGTGCCGTCCACACCGGGTATCTCTATAATCACCCCGCCGTTAATTCCGCGTCTTATTTTTGAAGTCTCAATACCTAAGGTATCTAAATTAATACTTTCGCGAGCCTTCTTTAGGATGTCGGCATAGCTGACATCCTCTTTGAGGCTTGTTATTGAGACCGCCGCAGTTTTCGGTGGCCTGCGCTGGCGAGTGTTTGAACGAGGGCCACCACTAACAGTCCCTCGCCGAGATCCATCATTACGAGCAGACGTAACATTTCGTACAACTTCAGTAGGTGGTACAGAGATCTGTGAGACCAAATCCTCTCTGTCAGAAATGCCAGAAGTCTCGGTAGTGTCCGTTTTAAAGGAGGTTCTTTTAGTCCTTTTCTTCTTCTGAGTGTTCAAAGTCTCTACTGATTTCATGCCGAATCTCGAGCGCAGCTCTTCCATGTTAACAACCAGTTGCATTATCTGCTTGTTCATGCATTCAATCATGTGGTTTGTGCCAGTTTCGTCCTCTGAATGTAAGGTACGCATAGGAGCCTGCGTGACAGAATTGGGTTTCCTGTCCCTTCCAAGAGGGGATCTCTTATTACTCGAGGCAGGAACCTCCATTAAATCAGTCTCCGATCCAGAGACACTCGCAGGGCATTTCCGTAACTTGACGGTTTTGTCGCGTAAAATTTCGGAGGAAATGACTTTAGGTTTCCTCTGCGGAAGAGGGGGATAGTCTTCCATACGATTTCTTGAATCCATGATATCAGCTTTGCGGGTGTCAACTCCCTGAGTAGAAACATTTTCGAAGACTCTTGAGGAAGATCCTGCATTCGTGTTTGTGTCATCCCTCATATTTCTTATTTCCTTTCGGAGAATCTCCATGTCCCTGCGGAGATCTTCATTTTCCTTACGGAGCATGGAGTACTCCTTTTTTTGGAATTCCTGCTCACGGGTAATTTTGCGTAACTGCGTTGTCAAATTCTTATTCTGAAGTTCCAAGTCCGCTATGTCACCAGCAGCGCCCAAACGCTCGCGGTAAATATCTATAATCTCAGACATATTCGCAATCCCATCCCTGAGATAACCCGAAAAGTTGCCTTTGATATTTTTACTACTTGATCTAATAGTCTCCATTTTTTCGAGACATTCCGTAGCGCACTTGGTCAATTGTTCCGTATTAAATGAGCGTAAATTAGTAGCAGTCACCGGATAGATAGTGAGCCTGTGCTTTGATGTCAACACAGGAGTGTAGACTTCGTTATCTGAGGTTGTATACCTCCTTTTAAAGGTTTTGGCTGCGTTTTCCGGAGAGTCCGACGGAAAACGCTGCTTTCTCTTTTCCCTGCCAGGGGTGGGCGGAGGTATATCCTCGTCATCATCATCATCGTTGATCATTACCACATCTCCGAGTACCTGGTAATCCCGATGTGTCGACTCCTCCGAGTCAGACACTCCAGGAGGGACGAAAGTAGGATCCTTATCGTCCGGAGCCTTTGGATCCTCGGGTAAATCATCGATATCAGCGATAATCCTTCTCGCAAGATCTATTCCTTTGTCATGTTCTTCATACATGTCCACCTCCTTGGTGGTTTCCTCCGTCGTTTCTGTGTTAGCAACTGCGCCTGTCCAATCAGGACGCAGTGCTATTTTTATAGTTTCATTTTCATTTTCATTTGGCCCATCGCTTGGTTTAGGGACAAGCCCATCGACACGGGGATTGCTGGGACCGCACTCCCCCCGCGCCGGCCTCTGGGTATCCGACCCCCCTGAGACAGTAAGTTTCTTCTCCTTGGTTGTACCTTTCATATTTGCGTTTGGTTGTTTCAGGGGTGTGCTCCCCTTAGGACTTAAAATTTTGGGTGCACCTCGTCCCTGGTGCATCCTAGGACCGCTCGACGAAGAACTCGCAGTGTCCGGCCACGAGTCTTGCAGTCGGATGTAAGACTGCTAAGATTATTAATCCCACGCAGAAGGAGCAGTACGTGGAGTTAATTTAAAGAATAATACAAAATTATTCGTTGATAGACTCCAAAGAGTCGCCCTACATAGTAATGACTAAAATTAGTCATTTCGCAAAATATAATGTTGTTCAATGACAACATATAGACCATATAATTGATTGCCTATATAATCTAAATTTATTTATTTATTTTATCATATTTATCCTATTTATTCATTTATTTATTCCAATTTATTTAGTATGTCACTTTCATACTTATTTATCTTATTCATCTGATCTTGTACAAATTTACCTAATTGTGTTTATTTCATCGTTAAATATCCGAAAATGTGTAAAATATTATTTTATAATTATAAATATGAGTAGATAAATAAAGACATCAGGAAAGAGCATGAGTTCAATAATATCATTACGGATCTGATGTCGTAAAGATAGAAACTTCAAAAAGTTTACATACATGTAAATCCGCCTTAAGGTATCTACATGTGGAGATGAATTACACATCATATGATTCTCAAGGTTCATGCTCCAAGAGATAGTGATGAATAATAATAATGCGCACGCGTGTCTTATGTTAACCTACCTTACGGTGAACAATTTGTTGTAATATTCAGTGTTATAAGTAAACAATTGAATAGAATAGGAATCAGTGGGTGAAAATATATGTATATAATGCAGTGTAATATCGCATATTTAACATGGACAAAACATAAAACATAAAACAGAGAAGTCCAAATACAATGTATTTATATATATCGATAATGAATAAATAAATAAATAATAACAAAAGAAAAGAAAAAATTAGTGTGTATATTTTATTTAATTCCTTCTTCCATCCATTTAGATATCCTGAAACAGACATTAGTCGTGAAGAAATAGTAATGCATCTCAACGCGCAATCCAAGAGGTTATGTTACCTCATATTAATTCATTATTATTATTATTCACTGTTTATTGCTTCAATGTTAGCAGTTTATATAAATCACACGCTGAGAATGCCTGACTGTGGACCTCTCTGTGCTTATACAATAAATAAAACAAAGAACAGATAAACAAAAAGAGTAATACA